>NC_084619.1:77269133-77306112 GCF_033978795.1 Nerophis ophidion
TGGGATAGGTTGATTGGCAACCCTAAATTGGCCCTAGTGTGTGAATGTGAGTGTGAATGTTGTCTGTCTCTCTGTGTTGGCCCTGCGATGAGGTGGCGACTTGTCCAGGGTGTACACCGCCTTCTGCCCGATTGTAGCTGAGATAGGCGCCAGCGACCCCAAAAGGGAATAAGCGGTATAAAATGGATGGATGGATGGATATATATATATATATAATATGTATATATATATATATATATATATATATATATATATATATATATATATATATATATATATAAAATGTTATTCACACATTTTATTTTGAACATGCTCCTTAAACTTATGGTTACCTGTAAGGGGAAGCAGGTTGTTAAATGGTCATTGACCAGGTCAATGCATAGGGCAAAGAAAAAACTGAGTGACGAGACTCCAACTGGTTTGCTTTTCTGGCAAGTGTTATGTCAAAACACACCCTCGCTAGACTCCAGAGAAAACTGACCAAATAAACAACATAAGGAAAACCTGAATGACATTCGGACAATGAAATGGCATTTGGGCTGTAATACATGTGAAACATAATGCAAATAATGAAAAACTACAATTATACAAATGTTTTTAAAAAATATACAAATATATGGTTGCTGAAATCTTTTGCAATGTATACCATGTTGTTTACTTGTAACTCTTTCAAAATAATCCTTTTTTTTTCTTCAAATTCTGATAAAACACACCAATGGTGCAACTTTCTGTGGCTCATGTGACCTCTAGAATATTCCTCATTTGGTAGCAGGGTTAAAAGGACCAAGTGAAAACCCAGGAACACTAATAAAGAAACAATTTCAATGTTGACTTAAAAAAAAACAACCTTAAGTATAATTAAGATATAGACTAACACATATATGTGTAAAAAACATTAAATACAATTATTGATTTTAGTGAACGTGAGTGTGAAAATTGTTTGTGCCTGTGGGCTGACTGGCAGACTAGTCCAGGTTGTGCCTGAGGTAAAGCTGGCCTCCTGATCTCCTGACTCTGAGGTTGACATTCCAATCACTAACCCTCCACCGCTGCCACTACCATGCTTCCAGAGACATTTTGCTGGTTGCGAATATGAATACAAACTCATTCCCTTTGCAGAGTGTGTATATGTGATACATCGCTACATTGTAATAAAGTTAAGTTCGTCCCAAAGCTTCGGTCACTGTTGCATTATAATCAACTTTGGAATGTGTCCACTGAATATGGAAAATGTAATGATAAACAGAGTATTAACAATTTGAATGCGTTCCGATAAGTCAGGATGGCTACAGACTCTAATTCAAAGCCAAGGGCAGTCACAGCTGAGATCTTACAGTGATGCAATCATACAATATGTACTGCAATAATATAATAATGCCTAACGGCTCCCACAAGAACTTGGTCTGCGCATGTATATGGTTTTATGTCTTAAGTCCATAGCATATGTTGCTTTGAATGTTTTTATTAAGATTATCTATGTCTGTAGGAATTATTGTTTCAATGAGCAACACTTCATCTTAGTAAAACCGAAACTATGCAAAATCCATATAAAAATGACAAAATAATAAAGATAATTTGGTAGTCTAACATTTTTATTTTGTATACAAAACCATGGTATGGCATCATTTTAAAGACTGGCTGACAACTATGGTTAAAATATCCCCCCTTAATAAATGTGTTTGACAGTCAGCAGGAAATGTGTTGTATTTAAAGAGTGTGGGCTTGGGTATTAACACTGTAAACATGATTTAGTGTAGGAGTGCTGTTTATTCAGGAAACGATTATTCTTTACCCTGTCCGGTTATATACCGTAACCGAATGTGTGCTCATGCACATAGAAACTGTGCCATGTCAGAGAAAATCAATGATGGAATCCACATGGAGCCCATCACAGGTGATGTACAAACTTGTGCCAACTTCTCTTCATGCAAGTTTCTTTGGCATCCCACTCATGCAAACATGCAGCAAATAAATGTGCCGGTTAATTTGACAAACATAACAAAAAAACAGTAAACACTCTGGATTAAAAATAAACTTGGAAAAATTGCAATGGTTAAATAAGTTCTAATATTATGAGACCTAGTGATTTAGGGCTATATAAGTAAACATTGATTAATTAATTGAAAATAGCTTTATTGCACATTCTGCGCAGTCACTGTGCGATCCCATCGCAGCAAGCGTAACCACTTCTGCGTTACTTTGTCAGATAATCGTGGGCATTTCTCTTGAATTCGGACACAAGTGCGTTTCACGAGCACGTGGTCATCTCAGAGTGTGTTGAATTGATGGAAAAACAGCAAGGAATTCATATGGCAGCAGGTTACAGATTGCTTTTGTGGATTTTCTGTTGAGCACTGTATTTCAGCACCGTGGACAGCGCTCTAAGGTTTTGCACCCTTGTGCTGTTGAAGGATAAAGAGCGCTGCTTCGCGCAATAACAGTCTCCCTGGAGCAGGTAAAGGACTAAGAAAAATCTTCAGGGACATTTCAGCAGTGCTTGCTGTCACTGGCCCACGGAGTTAGTCTAACGGATGCTTACATTGATCTCGTAGAAAGTGGGTGACAAATGTAAAATTGGAACATACAGTATTTGTTGCGAGACAAAGGCAATGCGGATACATGTTTGATGTATGGTTTGTTTCTTAGAAAGACCAAGAGCATTCCCATGCTAACTATTAATGTGTTTTATCATTTACTGTTATCTACACACACATATCAAACTCCCTTTCAGCTGGGATACAACCAGCTACCGACAGTGTGTCACTCCTATATTTACACTTGCCACCCAGAAGAAGATCCATCCATCCATCTTCTTCCGCTTATCTGAGGCCAGTTCGCGGGGGCAGCAGCCTAAGCAGGGAAGCCCAGACTTTCCTCTACCCAGCCACTTCGTCCAGCTCTTCCCGGGCGATCCCGAGGCGTTCCCAGGCCAGCCGGGAGACATAGTCTTCCCAACGTGTCCTGGGTCTTCCTTGGGGCCTCCTACCGGTTGGACGTGCCCTAAACACCTCCCTAGGGAGGCTTTCAGGTGTCATCGTGACCAGATGCCCGAACCACCTCATCTGGCTCCTCTCGATGTGGAGGAGCAGCAGCTTTACTTTGAGCTCCTCCCGGATGGCAGAGCTTCTCACCCTATCTCTAAAGGGAGAGCCCCGCCACACGGTGGAGGAAACTCATTACGGCCACTTGTACCCGTAATCTTGTCCTTTTGGTCATAACCCAAAGCTCATGGCCATAGGTGAGGATGGAAACGTAGATCGACCGGTAAATTGAGAGCTTTGCCTTCTGGCTTAGCTCCTTCTTCACAAGGTCCGCATTACTGAAGACGCCGCACCGATCCGCCTGTCGATCTCACGATCCACTCTTCCCTCACTCGTGAACAAGACTCCGAGGTACTTGAACTCCTTCACTTGGCAAGATTATGGACAACACCTCCCACCCACTACACTCAGACTTTGCGGAGAGAATGAGCACGTTCAGTGGAAGGCTCAGACTCCCAAAATGTCACACGGAACGACACAGGAGGTCCTTCATACCGACAGCCATCATACTGTATAATGCATATGTTCCTTCTTGACTGCACTTAAATGTAGAATATATGTAGAATATTTCTATATTATTCATATATTATATATTATGTTACATATGTCATATTATTTATTATTATTGTTTATTGTGAGCCAACTGGGGTGCTGAATTTCCCCCAGGGATAAATAAAGTATTTTCTATATTATTCTATTCTATTCTATGATCTCCTCCCCAACCCGGAAATGGCGCTCCACCCTTTTCGGAATTTATCAATTAATCAAGTCATCCATATATTGGATGACTTTTTCAACCCTAAAAAGTGTTGAAAAAGTTTTGTTCATAAATTGTGCAAAGTCTTTTCGGTGCTTTCCAGCAACTCTCTTGTGTGTCTCTCTCTCTCTCGCATGCTCGTCATTTACCAACAACTCTTTCCCCCTCTCCTTCCCGACTGCTGCCTTTAACAGAGCGACGGGTGATCAGACAAACACTCTCAGTACTGTATATGATTTCATAACACGGCTGGAAAATTGTTCTGTGCTTCTCTTGGACTGCTTTTGCATGTGTGCACGCACTCCTTGCGCGCACGTGTTGACGAGGCCAGTAAGTGATCTCCTTAAACACCAATAATTATATTTGGGCCAGTAAAAAATTATCACATAATCTTTGCAATTGTGAAAAATATAGACAACTGTCAAACAAATGTGTTCTGTTAAACGACTAATAGTAACATAAGTGAACCGCTGTTGTTCCTGTTTTATGTGTTATTTTGAAAAATGTTACTGTGAAAATGTTGCAAACAGCTCCTTTAAGTTGAGTAAAAAATATGTTGCATTTGAATTACTGTGACAAGTACTATAAGCAAGGAAGTGCATGTAACATTACTTACGTACTTACGACTCCTGAAAAGCTTTACAAAAATAGGAGTTAGCAAGAGGGACCATCAGTGATGAGTAGCTTTCATATTTGAACCGATTGGCTACCATCCATCCATCCATTTTCTACCGCTTATTCCCTTTCGGGGTCGCAGGGGGCGCTAGCGCCTATCTCAGCTACAATCGGGCGGAAGGCAGGGTACACCCTGGACAAGTCGCCACCTCATCGCAGGGCCAACACAGATAGACAGACAACATTCACACTCACATTCACACACTAGGGCCAATTTAGTGTTGCCAATCAACCTATCCCCAGGTGCATGTCTTTGGAAGTGGGAGGAAGCCGGAGTACCCAATGTTAATAAATGTTTTATTAATAAAATGCACATTTTTTGATAATAAAATATATTTAATGTAACATTTGAAAATGAGCAGAATGTCATAACTCTGCTATGTAGCTGGTACGTTTGGTTTTATTATTACACTTCTGAATCTCATTTGCAAGTATTATATAGTAGAGATGCGCGGATAGGCAATCATATCATCCGCATCCGCGCCACCAAAATCGTCATCCACCCGCCGTCCACCCGAACCAACTTTTTATCGGGAGCGTACCCGCCCACCAACCGCCCGCTAAATTACATCAGACGTTGGACACCTTTACGACTCACAGGGCTATTTAAAACTGTTTCACAGAGTAATGTAGTCAATTGGAGCCGCTGACGTTCTTACGACTATTCAATAAGGTTCATCCTGATGACAAGAATGTGGGCGTGCTGTGAAGCCATTGTCTTAGACACCTTCATCAACATGTACGAACTGATTGTTGGTCCAGCAACATGCTGTGTGATACAGAGTACACTGATGGTTGTAATATAAACAACTTTAACACTTACTAATGTGCGCCATGCTATGAAGCCAAACAATACAAGATTGACAAACACATTTCGGGAGAACATCCTCACAGTAACACAACATAAACGCAACACAACTAATACCCATAATCCTTTGTATTCATAACACTTCCTGAATATATTTTACACCCCCGCGCCCCCAACCCCGCCCACCTTACCGACGCACGGGGAGGTGGGGGGGTTTGGGGTGTATAAAATAGTCAGGAAGTGTCATGAATACAAAGGATTATGGGTATTTGTTGTGTTATGTTTATGTTGAGTTACTTTGAGGATGTTCTCCCGAAATGTGTTTGTCGTTCTTAATTGGTGTGGCTTCAAAGCGTGGCGCATATTACTAAGAGTGTTAAAATTGTTTATATCACAACCATTAGTGTACTCTTTGTCAACCTGTATGCCTTGCAGTCGTGTGCGTGTTGCCGCGGAAGCCACACACAAAATGATACTGGACTGACAAGCAGATCGTGTGAGATGTAGAAGGCGACAAAGACAATGGCTTCATAGCATGCACTAATATTTAATATCCGGGTGACTGCTGGCAGTCATTCAAGAGAATAATAGCGTCTCCTATTGGCTTCTTCGCTTTATGACACGGGTCTTAAATGGCTCTTTGAATGGCAAAGGATACCGATCCCAGAACCATGTATATCAAATATCTCCAGATGGTTAAACCACCACCCGCCCGAATCTAATTAAAATCTATTTTTCCGTCATGTCAACCGCTCGACCCGCGGTTTACCCGCGGACTCCGCGGATGAGACCGCAAACCGCGCATCTCTATTATATAGTATATAGTTGCATGCAGTTGCGTTAGATGGCTTATAGAATGGAGAAGCCTTAATTGTCATTGTGCACAGCAACAAAAATATAGGTTGGGCACTCACCACCCACAGCGCAATGTGTAGTGTACTGTGTGTTGCCTAGCCAGGAAGTAGCCTTTTCCATGACGCTGAATGTGCCAGTCTTATCTTGACACCTACTAAGTCTGTATACTGTAAGTATGTACTGTATATGTCAGGCATTTTACATGCAGTTTTCATTAAAACATTTGAAGGTGTTGAAATCGCCAAAGAACGTAGCATGTAAATGGGGAAGCCAATGCAAATTACCATCAAGCTAGCACATATTGGAAATGTGCAGCCTTACTTAACATTGGAGTGTTTTCTATCAAGCACACTTGCTTTGTTGGCATTGGAAATTGCAACATTACCTACAGGCAATTTGGCTGAGTCTGCTCTGAGTGCTGCTTGAGTGATTGTTTCCTTGTCTGAATTGGTGTTTTTGTCTGCAATCAAACATATTGTCACAAACAACAAAGGTATTGAAATATGGCCCCATTTTTGTAAATATTTGGTATCCGGACCAGACATGTCCAAGCAGGATGCAAGCTGACAAACTTACATTGAGGTGCAAAATTGTAAAAGGGGTCAATACGTACTACGGCTGGAATGACATACCAAATTAACATTCCCAGCCTAATTCCCCATTCAAGGTTTACATTCACATCTAATTAGCAACAGCTCTTTCATTCTACTCATTATCAGTGTTTGACCTTTTGCATTGGATGTTTGAAAACGCGAGCAGCGGCTGATGGGTGGCCGCTGATAATAGCTTGTTATTTAGCTCAACACATGCTGATTAAATAAGATAGGCCCACGCTCGCAGCCCGGTTTGTTTTCTAAGGCTTGGCCAATGTGGGGTACCTACATGCAACAATGTAGTTTCCAGCAACACCTAGAAGACATACAGCATAACAAGATCAAACAGCCACTGAGCTTACTGGGGCTTTTTACCTCTTTCAAACTCCACCTTGTCTCTCTTATGCAAAATTTCATTGGCATGAATTAATAATACATCCTCAAACAAATGCAAATGCATTGCTACCGTGTCCTCTTTCTCTGACAAATGCTTAGGTGTGTAGGCGGACCATCCTAGTTTTTCTGCGATTAATTCACTCAAGAATAGAATATTGGAGCCACAATGGCCTTTCCCCTGCCTTACTTTTACTGAGGTTTATATTTGCATAATGTACATATTTCCTACCAAACACACTAAAAAATGCCATGCATTGTTACTTGGAGCCAAACAATCGTTAAAAACAGCATGTTAAAAGTACGCATGCATTCTGTGTGACGACATGCGTGGACAGACAAGAGTAGATTCCCTGTGTCTTTCATGAGTTGTGGCTGTGCGTGGGCAGCTGTGGAATGCATAAAACATGTTCTTAAGTACTCAAAGTTGTGACGGTGTCAGTTTGGGAAGGAGTGGGAGAGAAGGCCAGGGGATATACAGTATTTGGGCAGCTGACAGCTACGTACATCAGCTTGGGAGTGGGAGTCGGTGGCGTTTGAAATGCAATGAGGTGCGTTTGAAGAAGCGCTGCTGTCACAGGTAAGTAGGGTAGCACGAGCAAGAAGTGTGCGCTGATAAAAGGAGAAGTACCCAAGCTTTAGGGTGGCATTCGCTATCAGAAGGCTTTTTGCTACTCGCACTGGGGAAAGCACTCAACAACCCAACCCCTCCAAAAAAAAACAAAAAAAAAAACACACTTTCATCTAGATGGGTCCTTAGATTTTAGGGGCCCGGAGTAGAAAGCCCTGATTTTGGGACCAAAGCCTGCACATGTGTGTCAAGAACAAAGCCTGGATTTCATTGCTCAACTCAATTCTCTTGATGTTCCCTTCGCTTTCATGCGTATGGTACGGATAAAGATGGTGTGGGCCTTTATGAATCAATAACTGCAGTACGGTGCCCACGCAGCATGTCTTTGGTGCAATGATGTCCTCGTCTGCAGCCATTGCGTCCTCTGTGGCACCATCTTCACTGCTATTGAATGTCACAGCACTGCCGGTTAAAATATTGCTTTCCTTCTAACCGGCATCAGTTTATATATGTGGATTTAATGTAGAATTTATTAATGTCACGCCCTTTCAGGGGCATGACTAATTATAAGAGAAAGGCTTGAAGGGGAATGTCAACACTTTGGAAGCGGTTCACACCTTACCCACATTTAGATTCTTGCTGTTGGTGATACATCAGTAAATTACTCTCTGCTTTCCTCCTTTTGCACTTTTAGATGTGATATTGATGATAGGCTAAAAGGACAGCGTTTGACAACGCTTTCAAAATGTGTGTGTTTTGAGGACACATTTGTAAGCTTCCTTTTCTAGCTGAAAAAAGCGAGAATAACTTTCTGTAAGTAAGAAAGTATGGTAATGTGAAAGAAAACAAGTGTAAAGTATTTTTCTTTTCCTCATTTGAAGCCAACATTTAGAAAAAGTATTTAAAATAATTACTTAAACTAATACCTTCATTTTTTTTAATCTATCTATTGCACATTTAAAGTTAAAGGGGAACATTATCACCAAACCTATGTAAGCGTCAATATCTACCTTGATGGTGCAGTAAAAAGACCATATATTTTTTTAACCGATTTCCGAACTCTAAATGGGTGAATTTTGGCGAATTAAATACCTTTCTGTTTATCGCGCTGAAGGCGATGACGTCAGAATGTGACGTCGCCGAGGTAACACACCCGCCATTTTCATTTTCAACACATTACAAACACCGGGTCACAGCTCTGTTATCTTCAGTTTTTTTGACTATTTTTTGGAACCTTGGAGACATCATGCCTCGACGGTGTGTTGTCGGAGGGTGTGACAAGAAGATGCGAAAGTGGCAAGAAATCTGCCGCCAGACCCCCATTGAATGTGCCGGAGTGTCTCCACATTTTACCGGCGATGTTAAGGCAGACATGGTACAGAGATGTATGGATAACCTGCAGATGCATTTGCAACGATAGTCAACAAAATCACACAGGTGAGTTTTGTTGATGTTGACTGCCAGCTAATCGATGCTAACATGCTATGCTAATCGATGCTAACATGCTATTTACCGGTGGTGCTAAAGCAGACATGGTACAGAGATGTATGGATAACCTGTAGATGCATTTGCAACTATATTACGTTTCCTTCCACCCACATTTAATGCGAAAAAAAACACTTACCAATCGACGGATTTAAGTTGCTCCCATGTCAAAAGATGCGAAAGTCCTTATCGTTTGGTCCGCACATTTTACCGCCGATGCTAACGCAGGTATTCGTCCATGCTATGACTATGAATTCGCTCAATAGCTTCAGTTTCTTCTTCAATACTTTCATACTACAACCATCTGGAGGGACTGGAGGAGATGCGGATGAGGGGACAGGGCTGCGGAGCTAGCACTGAGCGCTGGGACGGAGAGGCTTCGCGGTGTCTTGGCTGGGTGAGCAGGTGTCGGACACCTCAGTCACCTTGGACGTATCCTCGCTCATCCATGCGGACTGGACATTGGCCGAGAGTGGAGTCAGCTGTCTTGGTTTCTTTGTTGGGTCTGCTTCTGTCGCTGGCCATGCTCCCTCCTCCCCAGCGGACGATGGCGTGGATCACCGCAGAGGCCACCACAGTGGACATATTTCTTTTACATTTTATTCATAGCTGTATGTAGAAGTGTCTGCTTGTATCTGCTGCTTTAATGTCTTTAATGTCCTCTGTGTTCTTTGATGTTTGAAGTTTCCCTCTTACACACATGGAAGAGGGATGTGTACTATGGCTGTGAGTTGTTGTTGTTTTTTTTTTTGTTGTTGTTTTTTTTTGTTGTTGTTTTTTTTTTTTCCCTTGGCCTCAGTCTGCACCCCCTCTCCAAGGCCCAGGCTAAGACCGATTTTTATTTTATTTTATTTATTAATTTTTTTAATTTAATTTTAATCTTCTATTCCCCCCCTTGTTTACCTGTAGTTCATTTTTTTTTGTAAGGGGCGCTGGAAGCCGGCAGACCCGTCAGCGATCCTGTTCTGTCTCCCTGTAATGTTTGTCTGATCTTGAGTGGGATTGTGCTGAAAATTGTAATTTTCCTGAAGGAACTCTCCTGACGGAATGAATAAAGTACTATCTAATCTAATCTAATCTAATCATCTGTTTCAATACATGCGTAATCTGTTGAATCGCTTAAATCGCTGAAATCCGAGTTTGAATCCGAGCTAATGTCACTATATCTTGTTGTGCTATTCTCATTGTTTGTTTACATTGACAGCACTGTATGACGTCACAGGGAAATGGCCAGTGTCTTCGCAGAGAGCGAAAATAAGGCACTTTAAAGCTTTATTTAGGGATATTCCGAGACCGGTAAAATTTTGAAAAAAACTTCAAAAAATACAACAAGCCACTGGGAACTGATTTTTATTGTTTTTAACCCTTTTGAAATTGTGATAATGTTCCCCTTTAAAGTATCACTGATAGTCACACACACACTCTAGGTGTCGTGAAATGTGTCCTCTGCATTTGACCCATCCCCTTGTTCACCCCCTGGGAGGTGAGGGGAGCAGTGAGCAGCAGCAGTGGCCACACCCGGGAATCATTTTGGTGATTTAACCCCCAACCCCTCATGCTGGGTGCCAAGCGGGGGAGGTAATAAGGCCCCATTTTTATAGTAGTAAACGGATAACAAGCGTACAGTATATACTTGCTGTTCACGAGGTACAAATTCTGTTGACAGGCTCTGTTGTTATAAAAACTCTTTCCGGGTAAACTCAGAAATTTAAAAATAAAGTTCATACGAGTGCTGACAAACAAAAGTGTGATTATTCATCACATTTTTGAATGTTCAATAAAAATCACAGTTAGTCACATGCTTGAATAACTTATATAATTGTTTTTTATTATTTTGACGAAAATGCAATCTGTCAGAATGTCACACACATTTTTTTTTTTATGTTTTAGCCCGAGGTTTGTAAACGTATGCTTTGTTAGTAAGAGTTCATCACTGCCATTAGGGATGGAATGATAACCGGTTTTAGATTAGATTAGATTGATTACATAGTACTTTATTTATTCCGTCAGGAGAGTTCCTTCAGGAAAATTTAAATTTTCTGCACAATCCCATTCAAGATCAGACAAACATTACATCGAGACAGCGCCCCTTACAAAAAAGGTGAGATACAGGTAAAGTGGGGTGGGGGGGAACGGGAGAAAAAAATAGATTAAAATGAAATTTAAAAAATCGGTCTAAGCCTGGGCCCTGGAGAGGGGGTCCAGACTGAGGCCAAGGGAAATCCAACTCATAGCCATAGTACACATCCCTCTTAAATGTGTGTAAGAGGGAAACATCAAACATCAAAGAACACAAAGGACATGAAAGACATTAAAGAGCAGAGTTGATGCAACCAGCCAATTCTACATATAGCTATGAATAAAAACTAAAAGAAACATATACACTGTGGTGGCCTCTGCGGAGTTTTAATGATCAACCGCAGTAAAAGTCCCGACAGTTAGTATTGCCAGTTAAAATTAAACATTATTTTCCCCCAAGGCCTCCCTGTGGCTTAAGGACGTCACGTTTTTCTTAGATTTAGAGAGCATTAAATATAATCTGAGGGGAACACCAAAACAATTTGACTTGACCTGGGGCTGCATTATTAGTTCCATAGCTAAATTAAAGACACTATAGGATAAATGTGACACTCACTGCTGACAATGAACCTTTCCACTTACCTCAATTATTTTGTTGTTATTGTTTTTATTCAGTTACACTTCTCTGTATGTGTGTGATTATTTTTGTTGTTACCTTTTTTTTTTCTCCTTTTAGTCAGTTATTGTGATTCTCTATCTGCTTGTGGTGAAGAGGAAGGCAGTACATTGCTACCCACTGTGACTGAAATGTAGGACATGGGGTGGGAGGTGGTATTATTACTTTACTTTCATAATTTTTCTGTAATTTTGTATTTTTTTGTATTTGTTTATATTCTTGGCGACTTGTCCAGGGTGTACACTGCCTTCCGCCCGATTGTAGCTGAGAAAGGCACCAGCGTCCCCCGTGACCCCAAAGGGAATAAGCGGTAGAAAATGGATGTATGTTTATTTTCTTTGTATTCTTTGGGGAGTGGGGGGAACAACAAAAAAGTCTGTTTGCTCAGTACCTGTATTATGATAAAAAAAACATTATTTGATAACCGCACTTCAAAAAAGTTGTGAGATTTTGCTCATCGCCTAGAGAAGCAGGCTCGCTAATCGCTAGCTTAAACGCTACCATGAATGCAAAACACATTAACGTCTGTCCGCATTACAAACAACATACTTCAATCTAAATCTGTAGAAACACATTGCCGTCAGAGCAACTAAGTTATTCAATCGTGCATATCAAACCTACTGGCTGTGCTGAGTGCTCTCTTAGGACAGAAAGGACCATTGCATTAGTTAAACTTACCATGAGGTAAACACAGGCGGTTTCCTCAGGTCCTGGAATTTCCAGGGGGCCCGGAATATACCATAAAAAAAATGAGAGATCATGGAATTTTAACTGATCGATAAGCCCAACACATCTCTATTGCAGCTGTTTCCAGTGTTTGCTTGCTTTTGGTTGTACTGACTTGAAAGATTCCTGCAAAAGGGACTCACATTCAGAGAGACACAACTCCATTCCTGCATTCCTTGTTACACACATGCAGCAGTTGCATGAATTCAAAGAGGGTGTGCGCGTGTCTTGAGAGCAAGCTGCAACAAACGCCTCATCTATCCACAGTGCAAAGCTGTTTGTAAGATAGAGATCATCCCCACCATGGCAGAGAATAAACTGTTTTTTTCCAAGTTTATCACTGGGGAGCTATAGAAAAAGGAACGGCTAAGCATGCTACACACACACACACACAAACACACAAAGTAGGACAAGACAAGAAGCTAACCGTTAAAGTGTCAATTTAAAGTAGGGGTAATCAATCCTGATGTTGATCCAATCAATGCCTAGTTCAGTATCAGTAGGATTACAAAATCATATTTTTGGTGCTTTTTGTTCATGTTTACAGACTAAAGTAAGTCTCTGGATAGAAGAAGACAAAACCCAAAATGGTTAAAAGGAAACCAATAGTAATTTTTGCTTTTGTTTTGTTATTTTGCACTAGCCACTTTATCTTGTAAAACAAATGTGTGTTGCATTCCGTACCACACATTTAACATATCATCTGATTTACAACAATACTAGAAAAGTAAAAAATAAGAGAAACTTTATAAAATTGCGTTGACAAATTATCGGATTCGGACCCCAAATCGGAACTGAAGTAAAAAAAAAAAAAAAATCCGATTGGAACCCAAAAATTGCGACATCAAAAAAATTTAAATAGATTTTTCTTCCAATCTTCATTTTATTTATTTATGTATATTTTTTCGTCCTCTCCAGCTTCTTAGGCTCATCATTTTGTTGATGTAGATGCCCAGATCGGCTGTACAATTGTACAGTGGGGCAAAAAAGTATTTAGTCAGCCACCGCAAGTTCTCCCACTTAAAATGATGACAGAGGTCTGTAATTTTCATCATAGGTACACTTCAACTGTGAGAGACAGAATAAGGAAAAAAATCCATGAATTAATATTGTAGGAATTTTAAAGAATTTATTTGTAATTATGGTGGAAAATAAGTATTTGGTCAACCATTCAAAGCTCTCACTGATGGAAGGAGGTTTTGGCTCAAAATCTTACAATACATGGCCCCATTCATTCTTTCCTTAACACGGATCAGTCGTCCTGTCCCCTTAGCAGAAAAACAGCCCCAAAGCATGATGTTTACACCCCCATGCTCCACAGTAGGTGTGGTGTTATTGGGATGCAACTCAGTATTCTTCTTCCTCCAAACACGACGAGTTGATACATGGATGATACAGCAGAGGATTGGGAGGATGTCATGTGGTCAGATGAAACCAAAATAGAACTTTTTGGTATCAACTCAACCCCATCAGTGAGAGCTTTGAATGGTTGACCAAATACTTATTTTCCACCATATTTTACGAATAAATTATTTCAAATTCCTACAATGTGAATTCCTGGGGTTTTTTTGTTCACATTCTGTTTCTCATAGTTGAAGTGTACCTATGATGAAAATTACAGACCTCTGTCATCATTTTAAGTGGGAGAACTTGCACAATCGGTGACTGACTAAATACTTTTTTGCCCCACTGTACTTTACAAAAGAGAAGTGTGGTGCAGCCGGGCCGGAGCAAGAAGGTATGGAAAGAAGATAAAAGGAAGAGATAGGGGGACATTGTGGGGACAAGAGGGGGATATATTTGTCTTCCATTCTAAAACAAAAATGTTTATATCAGTTTATGCGTCAAATGATAATCAATGATGATCGTTTTAACAGCTTCTCTGTCTCTTCTGCAAATGGCGCAAAATGTTCTATTCTATTTCTGAGCATGTGCAGACTGGATCAAAGGAAACTGCAATATTTGTTCTGCCAAGAAAAATATATTGTTTGCCTATTTATTTATGTATCTTTTTTCTCCAAATAAAAATTGGTTAAAGGATTTCAATGTGTGTATAATTGTATATACACTTCAGAACTTGTGAAAGTGGATTCCTTGTTCAAATGTAAAAAGCTCTCATTTAATGTTAATAAAACAAATTGTATTTTATTTCGTTCTAATAAAAACCGGATGTGACAGGTCTCCAGCCGTCAACGTGTGGATCACAGTGACCATCGATGCAAGACGCATGACAGCAGGTTTGACTCCCGTTTATTGTTTCAACAAACAAGTTTTCTTGCCAGTTGATCGTGCCAATTTCTAGCACGCTCTCCTTTCCTGCTCGTCGCGGCGCGCCTTTCGGTGGCCGGTGGCTGCGTCTTCCGCGGGGTGGCATTTCGCTCTGGGTCGCTCTCGTCGCTCTCGAGGTCTTTGTTGCCGGTTGTTTCCTCTCCTACTTCTGCCACGATTGCTCCTCCCTCTCCCCTTTTATGCTGCAGCAGAAGATGCAGGGATTGAGAGCAGGTGTGTTGTGTACGCACCTGACTCTGATGGCTGCAGTGTCACTCCAGGCGTGCCCTGCCTCTCCGTTCTGCTGCGTGCTCCGCCTCCTGGCCGCCATCTTGGTCAGGACCGCTGTTTGTCCTCGCCCGCTGTCGGCTCGTCGGCTCCGTCTCTCCACACCGGACAAATACTGAGCACTGCCATATCAACATCAATGGGCAAGAAATACGGAGAGTGAACTCCACAAAATTCCTGGCGGTCATCATTGATAAATACCTAAATTTCACATTAGCCATCTGTTGAACAAATTATCCAATTATGTTGGCCTGTTCTTTTACCTTCGTCATCATCTTCCTCTTTATGCTGTACTCACTTTATACAAAACTCTTTGAACCACATCTAAACTACTGTAATGTCATCTGGTGTAGCACCTTCCCTAGTTACCTTCACAAAATAGAATCTATGCAAAAGAAAATCATACGGGCCATGTCATGGTCCAACTTTAATGCCCCCACTCGACATCTATTCCATAATTATCATCTCCTAAGACTGACAGAGTTCAATATTTATCACAATGCTTGTTTAACCTATCAAGTCATCCACAGGCTGATTCTCAGGCTCTGTAGCTTGGTTCCTATCTATCGTCTTTAGCATGCCCACGACGCTCGTAACTTAGACATGATATCAGTTAGACATCGTCCACTGACTTGTACTGCTCGAAGTGTTGTATGCAGGGGACCAAAGATCTGGAACCGGCTTGATGAGAGCCTCAAGATGCTGTATTCATTCTCCAACTTCAAAAAGAAACTGAAATCATACCTGTTGACTACCTATCTCTAATGCCTCATGTGAATGTCTAGTGCTCCTTTAGAGGATTAGCATTGTCACATGTGGCTTCGTGCTAGACTACTGTTGGGTTGTGCTTGGTTGAATGTATGTGCATGCTTGCTTTGGTGCTCCTATTTTGTGTTTGTCACATCGTATTTTTGTGCTTGCCACCATGTCTCACTATTCCATGCATATACTGATCCCTTGCCCCCTGCCAAAAGCTTCTCCTAGCTTATTTGGGTGTCCGGTTCAAACACTGATGACATCTAATAATCAGACAAGAAGCAAGGAATCATGCAGAGACAGAGTTCAATTTAGCTCATGAGGAGATGTGTGTTTTGGCCTGTACTCTAGTTACAGATCCAAACTACGTTCTAAAAGTCCAGCCTGCGTGCTTCTTCTATCTATTTCTAAGGGTGATGATGTATTACATCACTGAAGCTGTCGCTGGGGGGAAAATTGTAATCTCGACAACTCCGGTTAGACACAATATATGATTATAGAATAAATGAAAATTAGTTGACACTGGTGATATTGCCTTGTCTCTGCTCTGTCTGCGTGTTCGGCCTTGGCAGTCAGCAGGCCGAGTCTGAACACAACACTGATTGCCAGCTTTGCACATATACAAAAATCTAACTTGAGCACAATAGCTAATAACTATAGCAACGGACTTTAAGCATACAATAGTTTTGTGATAACTGTACACATAATTATTCTAACATTGGGGACCCTTTTACTTACCCATCCATCCTTAAATGGATATTCACTACGTTGTAATATGGTATTGTGAATAAACTTGATTGATTGATTAGCACTTTTTGATCACATTCAACATTACCGTGATTTTTTTCTATATCGTTACATCCATAGCTGCAATAAATACACATTATTTAGATTTTATCGAAAGTCCCGTTTCAGTGTATGTTGAAGTGAAATTAGCCGGCAAGCACACCAATCAGAGTCAGCTGACTCATCTCAAAGGTATACCTTGACCTGATCACTCACCGTACAACAAACCGCACCGCCTCTCAGGTAACTACGGTGAAGGAGAAGTGCAGTCAAAATAAATTCTGTGATTGTTTAATCTGTATTTGTACATTTTTAATGCAATATTATTTTGTATTTATTCCCATGCCTTTTAATACTTTTAGCTTTGCCAGCCCTAGTGTATACGTCTGATTTGATTTTACTTTTAATTTACTTTTTTAAATACAAAATGTGATTATTTTAAAGTATTTAGAAAAGTAAATTGTTATTGTTTTCTATTAGTTCATTATTAATAGTTTTTACTTTGAAAAACTTATTGTGAAAAACGGTGTTATCCTTTTTTTTTTTTAGACGTTGGCTCTAAAATGGGAAAAGCACATGAACAAATGATACACAGATTTGTAAAGGTGCTTTGATTGTGACTGCTTAGAGGAAATGTGAAATATGGAAATATGAGATAGTTTATGGTCATGCCTTGGAAAGGTCATCACAGTCATAAAAAAAAAAATTTCAATAAACGCCACTGTCTCCAGTTTGACACCCACTGGAGTGCGAAGAGAGCTTGATGGACTACAAAGTTTACAGCTTTTTTGAAAACCTCTACCCTTGTTACCGTTACTCGTAACGTCCCTGGAGATCAGGAATCCACTGTGAGGGCATAATCAATCCATGCTCCACTCTTTGCCGACAGCATTGATCCAAGATCCCTCATTAGAGAATAAGCAGGAGGAGCCCCTACAGCAATGTGGTACGAGAAACGGGAAGAGGGGGGGGGGGCGAGTCACGAGAGGTCGAAGAAAATAACCAAGAATACAATTTGTAACAAACGTAGGAAGATATTTGGGAAAGATGCAGTAAAGGAGGCAAGGGACTGAGCCCGAAAAAAGGAAGACAACAACAGGGAATTGCAAGAAATTACTGAAGGGATAATTGTTAGTATCTAATAAAGCAAGCAACAAGTCCCTTGTTCGCCTGCACTGATCAATGACCAATGCATTACAGCCTACAAGGGACAAGGAGTTCAGCGGAGAAAAACTGTGTTTGCTTCCACACAACTAAATAATGCTCACTTAAAAGGCCTCCAGCTGTGAAGTAATGCAGCGCTGGACACTTAATCTGATAATAAAGAGCCTAACAGTAAATAGGAAATGGGCAAAAGTATAGAGACATGTCTCTTATTAAATGTATAAATCAGTCAGGTGGTATTGCACCATGAATCTTAATAATTTGATTTATCAACGCCTCGTAAGAGTGTAATTTTTTTTTTCCATTTGTAAAACACTCCTTGTTGTCTACAGAATCAGAAATATTTTATTGATCCCCGAGGGGAAATTAAGATTTTCAGCACAACCCCATTCAGGAGCAGACAAACATTACAGGGAGACAGAACAGGATCGCTGACGGGTCTGCCAACTTCTGGCATTCCTTACAAAAAAAGGGGGGTGAGAAAAAAAATTCAGTTTAAGCCTCGGCCCCTGGAGAGGGGGTCCAGACTGAGGCCAAGGAAAAAAATGTCACAGCCATAGCTCACATAATCATGTGTGTAAGAGGGAAACATCAAACATCAAAGAACACACTGGCCATTAAAGACATTAAAAGAGCAGAGCTGATGCAACTTGCCACAACAAACATAAAACATATATGCACTGTGGTGGCCTCTGCGGTGTTCCACACACTCGTCTAATGGGATTGTGCTGAAAATTTTAATTTTCCTGAAGGAACTCTCCTGACGGAATAAATAAAGTACTATCTATTCTAATCTAATCTAATCTAATACCCAGATTCTTTACGGAGTCGCCTTGTTTAATTATTTGTTTGTCAAATGTTACAGTTGTATTATTAAATAAAGATCGGTGTCTAGCAGGACCGATAATCAGCATTTCCGTTTTTTTGGCGTTGAGTTGCTAAGAGTTAGTGGACATCCATTGTTTAATTTCATTAAGACACGCCTCCAGCTGACTACAGTCCGACGTGTTGGTCAGCTTTAGGGGGCATGTAGAGTTGGGTGTCATTAGCATAACAGTGAAAGCTAACACCGTATTTGCGTATGACGTCACCCAGCGGCAGCATGTAGATGCTGAAGAGTGCAGGGCCAAGGACCGAACCCTGGGGAACTCCACACGTTACCTTAATCTCTGTGTCTGACTTTTTCTTCTGCTGCTGCCTAATTGCTTTATTTGAGTTTTACTAAGATTCAAAGAGTTTGGTTTTTGTCAAACCATCTCTTTAATTTGTTAATTTATTCTTTTATTATTTGTATTGTCTTCTGTGTGTCTTCTTCTGAACAAAATGCAACATGGTTACCTCGCACAAGACGCTACAACAGGGGTCCCCAAACTTTTTGACTCATCGGGTTATATGTATATGTGTGTATATATGTATATGTGTGTATATATGTAAATGAGCACGCACTTGCCCCTTGCTAACCCGACACAAGGTGATGATGTAACATTATCGGTGGGAAAATGAATTTTTAGACAATATGATTTACCTGAGCGTCTAGGAGACACTGAGAGTGACAAGTGGTGGAAAATGGATCAGAAAGGACGGATTTACCAAAATAATAATTAAACTTGGGACTTCCTATGGGGTGGATTTTGGACGACGGCAAGCCGTATTTGGCCCGCGGGCAGAGGTGGGCAGAGTGGCCAGAAATTGTACTCAAGAGTACTGTTACTTTAGAGATGTATTACTCAAGTAAATGTAAGGAGTGGTCAACCAAATATTTACTTGAGTAAAAGTAAAAAGTATGTTATGAAAAAACTACTCAAGTACTGAGTAACTGATGAGTAACGTGTTCCTTTAATGATGACTGCAACAAGTAATGCACAAAAACATAAAAATAGTAATGAACAAATTCACAGCAAAGAATATCTCTTAAGCAAATAAAACATTAATATATATTAAGTAATATATGTTTGGTTTTCCACTGTATTGAAAACATTTTGAAAAGGAATTTTACCTTTGCAACCCAATTATACTATTGGCTAAGTTGTATATTCATAAATGTAAGTTTCTCAATACCATCAGATCCATCAGTTCACAAAAAAGCTGTTTTGTACGGTTTTTATACTGTTTTGTACTGTTTTTGTACTTACTTATTATTATTTTCAGCTGTTTGTAAATGTTGAAATTTATAAATGAAGGTTTATAAAAAACAATTAAAATAAAACTGTGCAGTTAATCCTGTGACCGCCTTGCTCTGTTTGATTGGAAAACCGAGTCAAACGTCACCAGTGACTGCATCTGACTGGTGAAACGCAGGCATGTGATGGATTCTACTTTCAAGGTCTGTCTGACAAACCAAACAAAGCGTGCATTAACAGATCGATAAAAATCAGTAGCGAGTGGCGAGCTGAATTTAGATAAATGGAGCGGAGTAAAAGTAGTGTTTCTTCTCTATAAATATACTCAAGTAAAAGTAAACGTAAGTTGCATTAAAACTACTCTTAGAAGTACAATTTATCCCAAAAGTTACTCAAGTAGATGTTATGGAGTAAATGTAGGCCGTTACTACCCACCTCTGCCCGGGGGCCATGGTTTGGGGACCCCTGCACTGTAATCTGTGGCTCTCTAGTGTTGATGGCAAACCTTCACTTCCCTTATCTTCTTTCTGGCTTGTTGGAAAAGCGATGTAAAAGTTTTCCGCAACTCACGCGGGCAGCCCCATGCTAAAAGTTGAAGTTCAAGTTCAAGTACCACTTATAGTCACACACACACTATGTGTGGTGAAATCACCCTCTGCCTTTGACCCATCCCCTTGTTCCACCCCATGGGAGGCGAGGGGAGCAGTGAGCAGCAGCGGTGGCTGCGTTCTGGAATCATTTTGATGATATATACCCCAATTCCAACCCTTGATGCTGAGTGTCAAGCAGGGAGGTAAAGGGTCCCTTTTGTATCGTCTTTGGTATGACTCGGTTTGAACTCACAACCTACCAATCTTAGGGCGGACACTCTAACCACGAGGCCACTGAGCAGGTCAACTGCTAATGCTGCATTTTTACACGTCGAAAAACTAAGGACATAAAGCATCAGCTCGAATTTGATAGTAGTCATGGCGCCTTGTAGTCATGTGAGTGCCTTTTGACCAATCATTGAGGAGATCGCCTGAAAGCGAGTTGGCCATACTCATTTTATACACCACTCTGCTCGTAGGCTAATGTCACTGCTCCTTCTACCTCAACCGCCGGAATCACAGCCTAACATGACAGTACTTCCGTCACTAGAATATTATATGTATATTTTTTTTGAAAAAGAGAAATAAGAGTCTGCACAAATAGAGCAGTGTTTTTCAACCACTGTGCCACGGCTCACTAGTGTGCCTTGAGATGAAGTCTGGTGTGCCGTGGTAGATTGTTTTTACACCTAATTGGGTTAAAAATATTTTTTGCAAACCAGTAATTACAATCCGCAAATGTGCTGTTGTTGAGTGTGTGCACTGTCTAAAGCTTGGCAGAGTAACAATATAATACCTCCATATCAGTCGGTGGCAGCAGGTAGATAATTGCTTTGTAGATGTTGACATGGTTTGTCATGATCACAACATGCAGACGACAGCGGAAGACAGTGTGAAGGAAAGGTATAAAACGCTTGAACCAAAAATAAACAAAAGACGAGTGCCGCTAAGAAAAGCCATTGAAGCTTCGTGGTCCATCCATCCATCCATCATCTTCCGCTTATCCGAGGTCAGGTCGCGGGGGCAGCAGCCTAAGCAGGGAAGCCCAGACTTCCCTATCTCCGGCCACTTCGTCCAGCTCTTCCCGGGGGATCCCGAGGCATTCCCAGGCCAGCCATAGACATAGTCTTCCCAACGTGTCCTGGGTCTTCCCCGTGGCCTCCTACCAGCTGGACGTGCCCTAAACACATCCCTAGGGAGGTGTTTGGGTGGCATCCTGACCAGATGCCCGAACCAACTCATCTGGCTCCTCTCGATGTGGAGGAGCAGCGGCTTTACGTTGAGCTCCTCCCGGATGGCAGAGCTTCTCACCCTATCTCTAAGGGAGAGCCCCGCCACCCGGCGGAGGAAACTCATTTCGGCCACTTGTACCCGTGATCTTATCCTTTCGGTCATGACCCAAAGCTCATGACCATAGGTGAGGATGGGAATGTAGATCGACCGGTAAATTGAGAGCTTTGACTTCCGGCTCAGCTCCTTTTTCACCACAACGGATCGATACAACGTCCGCATTACTGAAGACGCCGCACCGATCCGCCTGTCTATCTCACGATCCACTCTTAACCCACTCGTGAACAAGACTCCTAGGTACTTGAACTCCTCCACTTGGGGCAGGGTCTCCTCCCCAACCCGGAGATGGCACTCCACCCTTTTCCGGGCGAGAACCATGGACTCGAACTTGGAGGTGCTGATTCTCATTCCGGTCGCTTCACACTCGGCTGCGAACCGATCCAGTGAGAGCTGAAGATCCCGGACAGATGAAGCCATCAGGACTACATCATCTGCAAAAAGCAGAGACCTAATCCCGTGGCCACCAAACCGGATCCCCTCAACGCCTTGGCTGCGCCTAGAAATTCTGTCCATAAAAGTTATGAACAGAATCGGTGACAAAGGGCAGCCTTGGCGGAGTCCCACCCTCACTGGAAACGTGTCCGACTTACTGCCAGCAATGCGGACCAAGCTCTGACACTGATCATACAAGGAGCGGACTGCCACAACAAGACAGTCCGGTACCCCATACTCTCTAAGCACTCCCCACAGGACTTCCCGAGGGACACGGTCGAATGCCTTCTCAAAGTCCACAAAGCACATGTAGACTGGTTGGGCAAACTCCCATGCACCCTCAAAAACCCTGCCGAGAGTATAGAGCTGGTCCACAGTTCCACGACCAGGACGAAAACCACACTGTTCCTCCTGAATCCGAGGTTCGACTATCCGGCGAAGCCTCCGCTCCAGTACACCTGAATAAACCTTACCGGGAAGGCTGAGGAGTGTGATCCCACGATAGTTGGAACACACCCTCCGGTCCCCCTTCTTAAAGAGAGGGACCACCACCCCGGTCTGCCAATCCAGAGGTACCGCCCCCGATGACCACGCGATGCTGCAGAGTCTTGTCAACCAAGACAGCCCCACAGCATCCAGAGCCTTAAGGAACTCCGGGCGGATCTCATCCACCCCCGGGGCCTTGCCGCCGAGGAGCTTTTTAACTACCTCAGCGACCTCAGCCCCAGAAATAGGAGAGTCCCCCACAGATTCCCCAGGCACCGCTTCCTCAAAGGAAGTCGTGTTGGGGGGATTGAGGAGGTCTTCGAAGTATTCCGTCCACCGATCCACAACATCCGCAATCGAAGTCAGCAGAACACCATCCGCACCATACACGGTGTTGATAGTGCACTGCTTCCCCTTCCTGAGGCGGCGTATGGTGGTCCAGAATCGCTTCGAAGCCGTCCGGAAGTCGTTTTCCATGGCTTCCCCGAACTCTTCCCATGTTCGAGTTTTTGCCTCCGCGACCGCTAAAGCTGCTGACCGCTTGGCCTGTCGGTACCCGTCCACTGCCTCCGGAGTCCTATGAGCCAAAAGAACCCGATAGGACTCCTTCTTCAGCTTGACTGCATCCCTCACTGCTGGTGTCCACCAACGGGTTCTGGGATTACCGCCACAACAGGCACCAACAACGTTGCGGCCACAGCTCCAATCAGCCGCCTCGACAATAGCGGTTCGGAACATGGTCCACTCGGACTCAATGTCCCGCACCTCCCTCGTGACATGTTCAAAGTTCTCCCGGAGGTGTGAATTGAAACTCTCTCTGACAGGAGACTCTGCCAGACGTTCCCAGCAGACCCTCACAATGCGTTTGGGCCTGCCAGGTCTGTCCGGCATCCTCCCCCACCATCGCAGCCAACTCACCACCAGGTGGTGATCGGTAGAAAGCTCCGCCCCTCTCTTCACCCGAGTGTCCAAAACATAAGGCCGCAAATCCGATGACCCAACTACAAAGTTGATCATGGAACTGCGGCCTAGGGTGTCCTGGTGCCAAGTGCACATATGGACACGCTTATGTTTGAACATGGTGTTTGTTATGGACAATCCGTGACGAGCACAAAAGTCCAATAACAAAACACCACTCGGGTTTAGATCCGGGCGACCATTCTTCCCAATCACGCCTCTCCAGGTTTCACTGTCGTTGCCAACATGAGCGTTGAAGTCCCCCAGTAGGACAAGGGAATCACCCGGGGGAGCACTTTCCAGTACTCCCTCGAGTGTACCCAAAAAGGGTGGGTATTCTGAACTGCTGTTTGGTGCGTAAGCACAAACAACAGTCAGGATCCGTCCCCCCACCCGAAGGCGAAGGGAAGCTACCCTCTCGTCCACTGGGTTGAACTCAAACGTGCAGGCTTTGAGCCGGGGGGCAACGAGAATTGCCACCCCAGCCCGTCGCCTCTCACTGCCGGCAACGCCAGAGTGGAAGCGGGTCCAGTCCCTCTTGAGAGAACTGGTTCCAGAGCCCTTGCTGTGCGTCGAGGTGAGTCCGACTATATCCAGCCGGAACTTCTCTACCTCGCGGACTAGCTCAGGCTCCTTCCCCCCCAGTGAGGTGACGTTCCACGTCCCAAGAGCTAGCTTCTGTAGCCGAGGATCGGACCACCAAGTGCCCTGCCTTCGGCTGCCGCCCAGCTCACAATGCACCCGACCTCTATGGCCCCTCCTATGAGTGGTGAGCCCATTGGAGGGATGACCCACGTTGCCTCTTCGGGCTGTGCCCGGCCGGGCCCCATGGGGACAGGCGCTCGCCATCGTTCCCCAACTCCGGGCCTGGCTCCAGAGCGGGGCCCCGGTGACCCGCGTCCGGGCGAGGGAAATCTGAGTTCATTTTGTTGTAATTCCATAGAAGTCTTTGAGCTGCTCTTTGTCTGATCACTCACCTAGGACCTGTTTGTCTTGGGAGACCCTACCAGGGGGCATGAAAGCCCCCAGACAACATAGCTCCTAGGATCATTGGGACACGCAAACTCCTCTACCACGGTAAGGTAGCAGCTCAGAGAGGAGAGCTTCGTGGTGGCTGTGCAAAATGTAACTAAAACTAAACTGGCTGCAAAGTAAACAAAAACAGAATGCTGGACGATAGCAAAGACTTACAGCATGTGGAGCAGACGGCGTCCACAAAGTGCATCCGTACATGACATGACAATCAACAATGTCCCCACAAAGAAGGATAGTAACAACTTACATAGTCTTGATTGCAAAAACAAAGCAGGTGTGGGGAATAGCGCTCAAGGAAGACATTGAACTGCTACAGGAAAACACCAACAAAACAGGAAAAGCCACCAAAAATAGGAGCGTGAGACAAGAACTTAAACACTACACACAGGAAAACACCAAACACTTCAAGATGATTTACGGTGTGACGTGACAGACCGTGACAGCACACTTACTTTGAGACAAGAGCTAAAATGTTGGATGGTTGGTTATAATTTGAATTCATATCCAACAATTGCGAGACCTACTTTTTATTCTCAATATCGGCTGCTGAGTTTAACTTTTTTATATTTTCTGCCGGTGGTGTGCCTTAGGATTTTTTCAATGGAAAAAAAATGTGCCTTGACTCAGAAAAGGTTGAAAAACACTTAAATCAATCAATCAATGTTTACTTATATAGCCCTAAATCACTAGTGTCTCAAATGGCTGCACAAACCACTACGACATCCTCGGTAGGCCCACATAAGGGCAAGGAAAACTCACACCCAGTGGGACATCGGTGACAATAATGACCCAGTGGGACGTCGGTGACAATGATGACTATGAGAACCTTGGAGAGGAGGAAAGCAATGGATGTCGAGCGGGTCTAACATAATATTGTGAAAGTTCAATCCATAATGGATCCAACACAGTCGCGATAGTCCAGTCCAAAGCGGATCCGACACAGCAGCGAGAGTCCCGTTCACAGCGGAGCCAGCAGGAAACCATCCCAAGCGGAGGCGGATCAGCAGCGCAGAGATGTCCCCAGCCGATACACGGGCGAGCAGTACATGGCCACCGGATCGGACCGGACCCCCTCCACAAGGGAGAGTGGGACATAGGAGAAAATGAAAAGAAACGGCAGATCAACTGGTCTAAAAAGGGAGTCTATTTAAAGGCTAGACAAAGGCTAGACAACAATATTCAAGCTGCTGTATGTTGAAATAATATGTTTATGTTCAAGGGCAAGCTGAGTAAATATCCTGTTTTGATTTCTCTGTCAAAAATGTTTTTTGTCAGTCCAAGAAGCAGCGATATTACTGTGTTCTACTCTACTGCACTCTTGCCTAACCGTGGGATTTAACAATATCCCAGGTCTCTGCAGATGTGCTGTGCAGGCCTGCAAGGTGGAAGTGTATCAGGTAGGAGACGGGCCTGGACAACTTCCCATCAAACTTATTCTCACCAGACTCTCCGTCTTAGCATTCACAACGGCAACAGAAGCCTTCCCTTCGCCCTCACATCGCTTTCATGGAGTAGCAGCTCTAAATCCACCTCTGTGCGCTGCATCACTCTCAGCTGTGTCGTCCGAATAGGGGCAGGGATAATTGGCTCTGCAAACATGGTCTTAAAGAGAAGGGTCTCTCCTGTTTGTGTCCACTGACAATTTCCCACATATGAGCTTTGTTTTTTTTATGCTCCTTCGTTAGTTTACACAATCTGAATGTAATTTACAGTATAATCTGATGACATTTGATATAATGCAACTGGCTCTATGTCTATGAAATGCAGCCTGAGCAGCCCTATATGGCGCATAATTACACCAAAATGTCAACCTCCCTTGCCTTGAAAGCTACCGCAAGTCGACAGCTGCTGTCGTTTCCAAACCCTATGGATATAAAATGCAGCTTTCATCACTAATTCAAATGTTCCTGCAGAGTAATGTACGGGGGTGCTGTTTCTTTCATAACAAGGCGAGTCCACTTTCCATCCCTCCTATCTGTGAGCCCTCTACAGCAGGACTAAATGATGGAAAAAGAATCTCAGCAAAACCTTTCAAGTCTCAGCCATGAGACGGTTGTCAAGGATATGTCTCGGTGAGATGTGTTGACCACAGGAGGATCTGATCCTTTAAAGAGCGTTCACCCAGCAGCTGGAGATGTAATGTGCCAGACATTAGGACTACGTGGGCAAGCAGAGAAAACTCTTCAGGTCTTCTTTGCCCTCCGATCCAAATCCCCCACCGTCCTTTGGGGCGGCGACCACATATTCACAACCCATAACAAGGTGACAAAGACTGGGAGCACCTTTTATTTTGCAAACAGAATCTTTACCTTACCTGGTCCTATGCATGCAAATCTCTCTTGGATCATTTAGAACTCAAGCAACAAAGAAGCAGGATGCAGCCTCAATTTAGAGACTCTGTGATGAAACTACAGGAAAGTGCCAGAAACGATTGTTGATAAAAAGATGCATGCTGCTGGTGCTATGTTGGGGATATATGTGAGCCAGGCTAAAAGACAGATAGATGGAAGCAGCTGTCAAAATGGTTGTTTGTAGCCCCCTGCGTGCCGGGCTTAGGGGAAATAATAAACTGCATCATTAGAACACCTGTCATTCACAGGTCTCTGCTATCAGCCTCCCCTTGCTCACGGAGGCATCACATAGAGAGCACATTGGTCGACGTCTTTAAGCACTAAGCAAAGAGAAACACAACTTCCACCATCTTTTCGGCAGTCAATTAGTGTCAGGTTCAATTTATTCACTTATGAAAAATCTAAAACCGCTGTAATGTCAAACAGTCCGAGGGCAATAATGTCCAAAGTGCGGGCCGCGGCCCATTTGCACGTTGTGGAAATGCATTTTAACATCCATCCAAAAATTGAGCAAAAAGGCACAAAGTAAAGCTTAAAGTATAGATTACCGGAAAGTGAACTTATTTTAAACATGTAAACATTATGGTGTGAAGGAATTATCAGTAAGAGACATGGAGAAGGGATACCATTAAATATGAGCCCTGCTTCTTCCTTCCTCTTTTCAGAAATGAATTGGGAAAATGCAATTGATATTTTGTTAGGATGCATGTTTTTATATATATATATTATCAAACTAGCAACTGGCCACTATACATACTGGATTTTATATATGTATATATATATATATATATATATATATATATATATATATATATATATATATATATGTATATATATATATACAAACCCCGTTTCTATGAGAGTTGGGAAATTGTGTTGGATGTAATTATAAACGGAATACAATGATTTGCAAATCCTTTTCAAATCCTATTCAATTGAATGCACTACAAAGACAAGATATTTGATGTTCAAACTCATAAACTTTATTATTTTTTTGCAAATAATAGTTAACCTAGAATTTCATGGCTGCAGTCCGTGCCAAAGTAGTTGGGAAAGGGCATGTTCACCACTGTGTTACGTCACCTTTTCTTTTAACAACACTCAATAAACGTTTGGGAACTGAGGAAACTAATTGTTGAAGCTTTGGAAGTGGAATTGTTTCCCATTCTTCTTTTATGTAGAGCTTCAGTCGTTCAACAGTCCATGGTCTCTGCTGTCGTATTTTACACTTCATAATGCGCCACACATTTTTGATGGGAGACAGGTCTGGACTGCAGGCGGGCCAGGAAAGTACCCACACTCTTTTTTTTACGAAGCTACGCTGTTGTAACACGTGCGGAATATGGCTTGGCATTGTCTTGCTGAAATAAGCAGGGGCGTCCATTGAAAAGACGGCGCTTAAATGGCAGCATATGTTGTTCCAAAACCTGTGTGTACCTTTCAGCAATAATGGTGCTTTCACGGATGCGTAAGTTACCCATGCCTTGGGCACTAATGCACCCCCATACAATCACAGATGCTGGCTTTTGAACTTTGCGTTGATAACACTCTGGATGGTTCGCTTCCCCTTTGGTCTGGATGACACGGTGTTGAATATTTACAAAAATCATTCGAAATGTGGACTCATCAGACGGCAGAACACTTTTCCACTTTGCATCAGTCCATCTTTGATGATCTCGGGCCCAGAGAAGCCGGCGGCGTTTCTGGATGTTGTTGATAAATGGCTTTTGCTTTGCATAGTTGAGCTTTAACTTGCACTTACAGATGTACCGACCAACTGTATTTAGTGACAGTGGTTTTCTGAAGTGTTCCTGAGCCCATGTGGTGATATCCTTTAGAGTTTGATGTCGGTTTTTGATACAGTGTCGTCTGAGGGATCAAAGGTCAGGGTCATTCAATGTTGGTTTCCGGCCATGCTGCTTACGTGGAGTGATTTCTCCTGGTTCTCTGCACCTTTTGATGATATTATGGACTGTAGATATTGAAATCCCTAAATTTCTTGCAATTGCACTTTGAAAAACGTTCTTAAACTGTTTGACAATTTGCTCACGCAGATGTGGACAAAGGGGTGTACCTC
This sequence comes from Nerophis ophidion, assembly GCF_033978795.1. Classification (NCBI taxonomy): domain Eukaryota; kingdom Metazoa; phylum Chordata; class Actinopteri; order Syngnathiformes; family Syngnathidae; genus Nerophis; species Nerophis ophidion. The sequence goes on from NC_084619.1 coordinate 77,298,393, forward strand.
GCCCCATCCTTTCTTGTGAAAGACTGAGCATTTTTTGGGAGGCTGTTTTTATACCCAATCATGGCACCCAACTGTTCCCAATTAGCCTGCACACCTGTGGGATGTTCCAAATAAGTGTTTGATGAGCATTCCTCAACTTTATCAGTATTTATCGCCACCTTTCCCAACTTCTTTGTCACGTGTTGCTGGCATCAAATCCTAAAGTTAATGATTATTTGCAAAAAAAAAAAAAAAAAGGTTTATCAGTTTAAACATCAAATATTTTGTCTTTGTAGCATATTCAACTGAATATAGGTTGAAAATGATTTGCCAATCATTGTATTCCATTTATATTTACATTTAACACATTTTCCCAACTCATATGGAAACTGGGTTTGTGTGTGTATATATATATTTTGTGGAGCATCACAATACCCCCGAACGGGTGAGACCAGGCAGTGGACCAGCCATCACAGTGATAGCATGCACCAGGAGGTCAAACTACGCCAACCTCTGGGTGTGGTCATTGAAGGTAAGTACATCCCAAACTCCATTCTTAATCAGGTTGATGTCTGGCCACCTGCCCCAAGACCGCGGTGTCAGGTTGTCAATCACTGTTTGCTTAAATAGCCCCTCAATGTATGATTCATTGTGTGGCTGGCTCCCACTTACCGATCCCATCGGGCGGTAAGTGTGTTGCTCCTCTGAATTGTATTTTATAGATTAGTCTGCTAAAGGTGTAATATGTTTTAATTCATTTGAACTTTGTGCTGATCAGAGATTTCGCTACGGTGTGTTCCAGCCAATTTAGGGGACTTGATCAAGTCTTGAAAAATGCAATAATTTGTTTTGTTTCATTTGAAGCCCCAATCGGGAAAACTTTAATTTAACTTGCATACACGGACAGAACTGTCTCTGGGAGGTTGGTTTCGTGACCGCACATCACTATATATATATATATACATACATATATATATTCAGTTTTATATAGAAAGTGTCAAACTGGCCACTATACATCCTGGATTTTATGTAGCCTATAGGTGGAAAAAAATAGGACTTAATTATGAAAAACAATGTCTTTAATACTTTTACTAATGAGGTACCACTCTCACTGTCTCAATTTCCATCGATAAAAGTGTATTTGACACAAATGTACACTGTAGGATTACTTATTCAACTCTTGGATGAATATTTGCAGTGGTTTCATGGCCAAAAAGGTGTCCAACGTACAAACAGTACAGTAAAAGCAAAGGTGGGTAGAGATGCAAATAATTGTACTGAATTAGATGTAGTGTTACTTTACAGTGATTTGACTCAAGTAAAAGTAAAAATTAGTCATCCAAATATCTACTTGAGAAAGTAGATACCCAGTAATTTAATTGAGGTCATGTGACCGCCAGGCTCCATTTATTGGTCAAACATCACTAATGCTTACGCTGGATTGGTGAAACAGTCATGCGACCGTGCCGCTGGAAGACGTCAAATGTGTCAAAAGTACGTCTTTGCAAGCAGTAATCGAATATATTATAAACGTATGTTTATCACAGAATATAAATGAATATGATTATGATGTAAAAGAATGTGGTGATCGGAATGAAACTCATTGTAACGGAGAGAAAAAGTAGTGTTTCTCTTTCACAAAAATACTACGGTAAAAGTAGAAAGTATCGATTAATCATTTCGCAAAAGCGTCAAAATTATTGTATGTTGCTTCGATTAATTGCTTGAGTCTAATTATTCAAAATCTGCACCGCGTAGTACAAGTAACTTTAAATGTCAAAGCATAGTAAATTTTAGCATAGTAGATCAGCAGAAAGGCTGTTTTTTTAATTAATGCACGCATGATTAATGTGCAATTTCAATTATATTAGAATGTCGGAAGTGGCCAACCGGAAAAATTGTTTATTTCAACTATTTTCCTTAAAAGACCCATTGTGGCTATAAAGTGGGGTTTATCCGGTGAATCGATTGATTAATTAAGAAAAAAACTAATCATTGGTTTGCATGATTACTAAAAAAAAACTACGCAGACAAGTACAAGTTATCCAAAAAGTAACTTAAGTAAATTTAACAGAGTATATCAGTGGTTTCTTAAACTTTTTTTTTTTTCCACCAAGTACAACCTCAGAAAACAGTAGGCTCTCCAAATACTACCATAATGACCAACATTAAAATATGGTGGCATAAGTATTCATTAAAAACAAAGCAGAGTTAAAAAAAAAAAAAATATGAAGTATATTTAATATTTCTAACCAGTGTATCACTACACACAGTTTAAACAATAACATTGTGTTTAAATATAGGAAAACAAAACATTGTACTTAAATAATGACTCAAATGTTTGGTGTGCCACTAGATAGAGTCAGCATACCACTCATGGTACACAAACCACAGTTTGTGAATCCCTGGAGTAAATGAAACACGTAATTACCTCTGGCTAAATGAAGGATGTCCAAAGTGAGGCCTGGGGGCAATTTGTGACCCGAAGCTCCTTTTTTATTGTTACATGGCATATTTGAAAATTTGAGTTAAAACAGACACCAAAAAAAAAAGGATTAACTCAAACATTTGGGGTAAAGCAAAACAAAGTTGGTGTATCTTTGTCACCTGTAAATGTCGTCTAAGCCAGGGTTTCTCAAACTTTTTGACCTCGGGGGACAACTTTTCCACTACAGGAGGGCCTGGGACACACCTAAATATTAAAACTGAATTGGTAATCTTACTCTTGATTTTAATCGTATTTCATAATTATATCTAACCTACTTACAGTTTAACAGGAAAAATAAAAATAAAAATAAAAACTTGGAAATTACATACTAATTAAATATACTGCAAAGGAAGGGACTGAAAAATAAATTTGAATACAATTACGCATTGTTGACAAACAAATTATTATTAATCATTGTTAATCGTTATTAATATTATTATTAACAATATATATGTCTCTTAAATAAACTGTCATTAAAATATATACAAATACATCTTCCCCACTTTAGTTATATTTGTTGCGCTTCAAAAAATGTTCTATGACTTTAGCTCCATACTTCTTCAGTGTTAGATATTGTCATTACTGCCACACGTGGTCGAAAAGTGTATTACAAGTGTAAGCCACAGCTGAGAAACATACATTATTTTGTTGCCCTTTAGGGGGCGCTTTCAGCCCTATGGTTAAGATACCTTGGGTTACGCGAGAATGGAAACAATCGATAGATGTGGCCCTGAATAAATCTACTCCGACAAATACAATTTATCCTAAAAGTTACCCAAGTAAATGTAACATAGTAAATGTAGCAGCCAAGTATCCACCTCTAACTAAAGGAGGGAGCTCTAAAACGAGGTAAAATTTGGGGCTCATAGCTTTTTTTTTTAATTGGTCCATGGCATATATTTGAGAACTTTTGTTAAACTAAAACAGCGGTTCTCAACCTTTTTTCAGTGATGTACCCCTGTAAACATTTTTTTAATTCAAGAACCCCCTAATCGGAGCAAAGAATTTTTGATTGAAAAAAAGAGATAAAGAAGTAAAATAAAGCACTATGTCATCAGTTTATGATTTATCAAATTGTATAACAGTGCAAAATACTGCTCATTTATAGTGGTCTTTCTTGAACTATTTGGAAAAAAAGATATAAAAATAACTAAAAACTTGTTGAAAAATAAACAAGTGATTCAATTATAAATAAATATTTCTACACACAGAAGTAATCATCAACTTAAAGTGCCCTCTTTGGGGATTGTAATAGAGATCCATCTGGGTTCATGAACTTAATTCTACACATTTCTTCACAAAAAAAGAAATCTTTAATATTTATGGAACACATCCACAAAAAAATCCAGCTGTCAACACTGAATATTGCATTGTTGCATTTCTTTTCACAGTTTGTGAACTTATGTTCATATTTTGTTGAAGTGTTATTCAATAAATATATTCATAAAGGATTTTTGAATTGTTGCTATTTTTAGAATATTTAAAAAAAAATCTCACGTACCCCTTGGCATACCTTCAAGTACCCCCAAGGGTACGCGTACCCCCATTTGAGAGTTACTGAACTACAACACTCCACAAAAACAAAACAAAACAAAAAAAGCGATTCACCTTTTGTTGCATATAAATGATGTCTTAGCTAAACATAAATGTTTACTGACTTGTTTGGGAAAATTAAAAGTTTGATTTGATTTAAAGTTTGGACACTATTTTTGAGTGGGTTGTGTATTGTTTAGTAACCTCAAGTTAAGATTCAAAGGTCATACGTTTGAGTACTGTTCGGTGCTAGTATTTTTGATCATCTTATTTTGAATTTAACAATGATTTATGAAAATTAAAACCCCTGATTTTTACCCGTATTTACAAGGGATCGGTTGATTGGCAACACTAAATTGGCCCTAGTGTGTGAATGTGAGTGTGAATGTTGTCTGTCTATCTGTGTTGGCCCTGTGATGAGGTGGCGACTTGTCCAGGGTGTACCCCACCTGCCGCCCAAATGTAGCTGAGATAGGCTCCAGCGACTTTAAATCAAATTAAAAGTTTGATTTGATTTAAAGTTTGGACACTATTCTTGAGTGGGTGGTGTATAGATTAGTAACCTCAAGTTAAGATTCAAAGGACATATGTTTGAGTACTGTTCGGAACTAGTATTTTTGATCTTATTTTGAATTTAACAGTGATTTATGAAAATTAAAACCCCTGATTTTTACCCATATTTATAGGGGATCAGGTGATTGGCAACACTAAATTGGCCCTAGTGTGTGAATGTGAGTGTGAATGTTGTCTGTCTATCTGTGTTGGGCCTGCGATGAGGTGGCGACTTGTCCAGGGTGTACACCGCCTACCGCCGAAATGTAGCTGAGATAGGCTCCAGCGACCCCGAAGGGGATAAGTGGTAGAAAATGGATGGATGTTTATAAACTCAGGAAATATGTCATGGGTGATTCTGTAACTACTTGGAATCGGATTGATACCCAAATTTGTGGTACCATCCAAAACTAATGTAAAGTATCAAACAAAAGGAGAGTAAGTGATTATTACTGTCAAACTATGCAGGGACGGCAGGCTGGCTGCAGGAAAACATGACTTAATGTTCAAAAGAAAATGCAGGAAAACAAGAATCAGGAATCAGGAGACAGGCAAACTGGAAACAGCTAACAGGAAACCCAGAAACAAGGAGCTTGGAGACAGCAAACAGGAAGGTTTACAGCAAACAATACTCCAGCACTGATTGGAGGGCGAGGCAGGTTTAAATAGTGGCCTGATTGTCAATTGCCACAAGACTGCCAATCAGGAACAGGTGAGGGAAACAAGCTCTCAGGGAGACGTGCAGGAAAAGGAACCAAAATAAGAGCGTTGACAGGAAATAAAACACAAACAGAGGAAACACTAAAACATAACCAAACTGTCAGTGACAAGCCTGACAATTACATTTTAACAGAAGTGTAGCTAGAACATGTTAAAAGAGAAAGTAAGCAGATATTAACAGTAAATGAACCCTTGGATGAATAATACATTTTCTCCCACGTGTCCTTAATATTCACCCATCCATGTTCTACCGCTTGTCCCTTTCAGGGCCACAGGGGGTGCTGGAGCCTATCTCAGCTGCATTCAGGCAGAAGGCGGTGTACACCCTGGACAGGTCGCCACCTCATCACAGGGCAAACACAGATAGACCAAGATTTCACACTAGGGACCATTTGTGGCCTAGTGGTTACAGTGTCCAGCCTGAGATCGGTAGGTCTTGAGTTCAAACACTGGCCGAGTTATACCAAAGAATATAAAAATGGGAGCCATTACCTCCCTACTCAACATCAAGGGTTGGAATTGGGGGTTACAGTAAATCACCAAAACAATTCCCGGGCGCGGCCACCGCTGCTGCTCAATGCTCCCCTCACCTCCCATGGGGTGATCAAGGGTGATAGGTCAAATGCAGAGAATAATTTCGCCACACCTGGTGTGTGTGACAATCATGGGTACTTTAACTTTTAAAGGTCTACTGAAATGAGATTTTTTTATCTAAACAGGGATAGCAGGTCCATTCTATGTGTCATACTTGATCATTTCGCGATATTGCCATATTTTTGCTGAAAGGATTTAGTAGAGAACATCGACGATTATGTTTGCAACTTTTGGTGATGTTAAAAAAGCCTTGCTTCACCGGAAGTCACAGGCGATGACGTCACAAGGGTGAGGGCTCCTCACGTCCTCACATTGTTTTTAATGGGAGCCTCCAGCAGCAAGAGCTATTCGGACAAAGAAAACGACAATTTCCCCATTAATTTGAGCGAGGATTAAAGATTTGTGTTTGAGGATACTGACAGCGACGGACTAGAGAAAAAAAAAAAAGTTGAAAAAAAAAACACGATTGCATTGGGACGGATTCCGATGTTTTTAGACACATTTAATAGGATATATCTGGGAAATCCCTTATCTTTCTATTGTGTTGCTAGTGTTTTAGTGAGTAAACTAAACTAAAAAGGCCGTATTGGCATGTGTTGCAATATTAATATTTCATCATTGATTTATAAACTATCAGACCGCGTTGTGGGTAGTAGTGGGTTTCAGCAGGCCTTTAAGCAGACGACTTTTAGCTGTGTGTGTGTGCAGCGCTCATACTTCCTAAAAACCTGTGACATCTTGCATACACGTCATCATAACACAACGTTTCCAGGACGAAACTCTCGGGAAATTTAAAATTGTAATTTTGTTAAACAAAAAATGCCGTATTGGCATGTGTTGCAATGTTAATATTTCATCATTGATATATAAACTATTAGACTGCGTGGTGGGTAGTAGTGGGTTTCAGTAGGCATTTAGGGTCCAAGCTTACATCACACTCAAATTTTTACTGCATACCTTTGATAAGTGCCGGAGTGAGAAGAGGTTTTAAAATAATTAGCGCATGCTTACTTTTACCGCATGCCTTTGGTAAGCGCAGGAGTGAGAAGAGGTTTTAAAGTAATTAGCGCCCCGGCGGCAATTCAAGGAAAACGGTATGTTTAATATACCCCTATATTTTTTTTGTTAAAGGCCTACTGAAATTAAATTTTCTTATTTAAACGGGGATGGCAGGTCCATTCTATGCATCATACTTGATCATTTCGTGATATTGCCATATTTTTGCTGAAAGGATTTAGTAGAGAACATCAACGATAAAGTTCGCAAATTTAGGTGCTAAGACAAAAGCCCTGCCTCTACCAGAAGTCGCAGACGATGACTTCACATGTTTGATGGCTCCTCACATATTCACATTGATTTTAATGGGAGCCTCCAACAAAAAGTGCTATTCGGACCGAGAAAACGACAATTTCCCCATTAATTTGAGCAAGGATGAAAGATTTGTGTTTGAGGATATTGATAGCGACAGACTAGAAAAAAAAAAAGTAAAAAAAAAACCCCGATTGCATTGGGACGGATTCCGATGTTTTTAGAAACATTTAATAGGATAATTCTGGGAAATCCCTTATCTTTCTATTGTGTTGCTAGTGTTTTAGTGAGATTAATAGTACCTGATAGTCGGAAGGGTGTCTCAGGGGAGTCGACGGCAGCTATGGACGACACAAGCTCAGCTTTTCTCTGGTAAGAAGCGACTTTTTAATCACCATTTTAAGTTTCACCTCCGTGAATTTTACACCAGGAATCACCGTGTGTTTGTGTGGCTAAAGGCTAAAGCTTCCCAACTCCATCTTTCTACTGTGACTTCTCCATTATTAATTGAACAAATTGCAAAAGATTCAGCAACACAGATCTCCA